>NC_057805.1:20018476-20042832 GCF_018294505.1 Triticum aestivum
GCATTCACTTATTGCTATTTCTTCAAGTTGCTTTTTTCTGCTAAGTGAATGTGATCGGACCCTTCCCCCTCTATGCTATACTCAACCCAATCTATTCAAAAATTCGTCATGTGCGTTCTATTTGAAACTTGTTCAAAATCTTCACTGTGTCCTTGTCAGCTGAAGAATTTGCGAACGGAACGTTTAACTTATCTTATCTAAATTTTCGGCTTTGCTGCTCAAACCGTTCCACATTCCACGATAACACCTATCTATTCACCCACGATCTCACACGATCGCCACCTCTCAGTACGTGGGTGACACATGTCAAGCGAATGAGAAGGGTCAGGGGCACGTTCATCCAATTTCTTCGGGCGAATAGTTTTTCACTTCGGTTATAAATACCCCTCCCCTTCCTCACTTCTCTTTTACTCCACTCGACCTCACTCCAGCTCGAGCTTCTCAAACCCTAGTGCCGCCGCTACTTCATCGTTGCCGGTGAGGAAGAGATTCACGGCCTCGACCTCGTCGCCGTCGTACTCGCGCCGGCTGCGGATTTCTTCACTCCGCCGCCGCCGTAGCTGTCTTCCTTAGCCGAGTTAGGGCGTGGAAGATCTGAACTGACGAACTTCACATCTACACTTCCCAGTTCGTCGTGTTCTTCGTCCGGGGTAATTAAAAGTTACTTTTACTGCCCTCTTTGATTCAAATGATTTCTACAAAATCTTCAAAGGTGTTTTTCTTCAAATCCTCACACACTAAAACACCTCACATGTCATCTGTTCTTGATTCGTTTCTCTAAGCAATATTTTTCTTCATGATTCCTCAATTGTGTGGATTTTTTATCTGTACAACTCTACAACCTAAGAAAAAGAACGCTTAGTGAAATTCTTCAGGACTCATCTGGTCAAATTCCTCAAACTTGTTCTTTTTGCAAAACCTTCTGAGAACGCATATGACCTCTTCAAATTCCTCGCAACTATACTCTGTTCACAGGTACTCATGTCCGCTGCTGAATCACTAGGTTCTCATCAACTTAACTCATTTGCAGCGTTCCTTGAAGAAAAGTTGCACACATCTTCAGAAAATTCAGTTGCTCATATTCCTCAGGTGAAGAAAATGGCTGATGGAAAGAAGCCACAGAAAGGAGGAAAGAGGCCTGAGGTCAATACTGCCTTTGAGATCCCTGATGACATATACAAGGAGTATTGCACTCCTGATGTGGCCAAGTTTGGCAAGGAGGACAAAAATCAGCGCAAGGTGCGCATCCAAAGAATAGAGAGGAGATGGGCAAGGGAGTGGAGGGAGTACAGGTATGTTACTCACAAGTATATGAAGAAATTCGCTCTAAATCCTCCATGCCCAAGACCTTCGTTGGCACCTGGCCAAGTAGCAGATCCCAGCAGCCTCAAGCGCGGTGAGGACTATCCTGAAGAATGGGCCAAGCGACAGGCCAAACTGGCCAAACAGGCAAGAGAAGTAGTGAGGAAATTTAATGAAGACTCTGCTGCTGCTGCTGCCACTGCTGAGGCCTCTGCAAGCAAGCCGAAGAAGGCCATGGCAAAGAAGCCTGCTCATAAGCCAAGTGCTTCACCCTCAATTCCCTCACGGCCAAGTTCCTCAGCATTGCCCTCACGGCCAGGTTCTTCAAAGCCCTCACGACCAACTCCTCAAACTGCTCCAGCTCCTCCGCCAAAGTCCTCAGCTGCTCCGTCCAAATCCTGAGCACCTCTGCATCTCGCCACGTGCCAAAGGACAACAGGCATCTCTATTTCCCCAGGAGCTTCTACTAGTTCCTCAGCTGCACCAAATTCTTCAACTGGCCCCTCTCTGTTGAAGACAAAGGCCACTGCTGGACGAGACTCTCGCCCAAGTCCTCACAAGAAGCAGGTCGCCTTCCAAGTGCGGTCTGATGAAGACGAAGCTGATGATGAGGAACTTGTCGAAATCATCAGAGACTAGCAGCTCAAGGCCGCTAGAGACAAGGGAACAAATGTGCCTCTTCTTTTGGATCCCAAGTTGATCCTTGATTACATTGATCTCTGGCACAAGGATCCAAATACTCCTATGCCTGATTTCAAACTGACTCCTGGTCAAAGTCATTGTAGGAGATATGCCCTAGAGGCAATAATAAATGATATTATTTATCTTCGAGTTCATATTATGTTTATGTTACATGCTATAACTGCAATGATTCTGGAGTCTGCAATATCCACGAGGCTCGGAGGAAGACTCATATGCACGTGTGGAATAATAAATGGTAAGAAGTATTCCTAGTCTGGCCTCTAAGACTAGCTCAAGTGTTGCATGATGGTTCTGTTTTCCTGATCATGGGCATGTCTATGCCAGCAACTTTGAGGGCAAAATGTTAAGAGAACATTTGTGTTGAATCGACCCGGATTGATGTTATGCTATGAGATACATTCATCACAAGTTAATGGTACATAACACAGAGATGGTTAACGTTTGCCTGATTCCTTAGACCATGAGAGTATCGAGTTTCTTCATGCTTGCTTCATGAACTTTGGGGTTTGTTAAACGTCATCCGTAAATGGGTGGCTATTACGGCGGCTTACGGGTTCATGGAAAAGTGTGTCAAGTAACTTGATAGCTCAAGATTGGGATATTCTCCTCCGACGATGGAGAGATATCTCTGGGCCCTCTCGGTGTTACGGTATCCATCATCGTCTGGCCAGACACTTTGTGATTTGATCACGGGGATGCCGGAACACGATAACGAGAAAAGAGAACAATACCGGTAATGAGGTAACTAGCATAGTGGACAAGTTGTTGATCCACGGGAATGCCAACATATCTCACCTCGGGTATTTGTAACATATAACGAAGCAACAGGAATAGCACACGGCAATTGGAGGTTCACTCGAATATTTATTCGTGTGGGTATAGGGGTCAATATGGGTGTCCACGGCTCCGATGTTGATCATTGATCAGAAAGGGTTCCAGTCATGTCTATACTTCACTGAACCTATAGGGTCACACGTTTAAGGGTCATCTATCTGCTGAATACTAGACAAGGAGTCTGAGAGAAAATCACCGGAAAAGTTTCGGACACCGGAAAAGTTTCGGACAGCGAAAAAGGTTCCGCAGAAAGAGGTCATCGGATGAGTTTCGATGAAACTGAAAAGTTGTTTCAGGGGATACCATAAAGTCAAATTGATTTCGGCACATGCCTGATAATTCTTGGAGGGTGCCAGAATCATTCTGGAAGCTTTCTGGAATTTTCCAAGATAATAACCGGATATGCTCCGAAGCTGCCGGAACCACTTCAGATGCTTTTCGTAGATGAAAATCACTAAACCGGAATTGTTTCGGAATGCGTGGAAAATAATTTTGGTGGGTACTGGAAATGTTCTAAGCCCACACAAATATTTTCAGTTCGAACGGACGCTGAAAAATGTCGTCATGAATAGTCAAAGTGCTTTTTGGGATATTTTATGGAAAGCCACCTTTTGGGGCTTTACTCAAAAGATCTAGGGATGACATGGATGGATTGGGAGGCCCTCATGGGGGCCCCCCAAGGGGTGTGGCCAGCCACACTTGGGGCTCCACCTTGGAGCCCCTCTTGTTCCTTGGTTTCACTCTTATGCCCTTGAGGAAGGACTTCATTCATGTGCATTTTGGGTTTTTGTGTTAAACTACCCTACCCCTTGGGATTTCCTATAAATAGAGGTGGAGGGGCAGCCCTCCACACTCATCCCTTCTCACATACAAGTGCCATGCATGATCTGGCTTCTCTCTCCCTCCCAGCGAAATAGTTTCGTAGAGCCGAAAGGCTGTCTGGATTCCGGTGGGAACTAGTTCTGGACGGCGAAGCCCTGCCGGATAGATGACACCGTATGTGTGCAACTCTGTAGAGAGATCGTAGTTTCGGTCTTAGTACGTGAGTGCCTCCCGAAGGGCTGTCCGTGTGACCGTCCGAGTTTCGAAGGTCCTCCCGAAGGGCTGTCCGAGTGACCGTTCGAGTTTCGAAGGTCCTCCCGAAGGGCTGTCCACGACACCGTCTGGGGGGCTGTTCGACCGCCTCCCGGAGGGCTGTCTGAGGAGCAGATGAGGGTATACATCCTCGCGGTTGGGAGGTTGTAAATCCTAGCTGCGGGGATCTGCACCGCCGATAGTCATCGACTCTACTTCCCGATGTGCTACGAGTCGGTAACGAAAAAGATCAAACCTTGTATGCAGTCCCCATAGTGGTCCTGGGCTGGTGCGTAGGTCGGAATTTTTTTGTTTTCTGCTGCGTTACCCTACAGTGGCATCATGAGCCGTGCTATGCGTAGATGCAGGTTGCGATCTAGAATACATAGAGATGTATGGGTATTGCATAATATAATTAGGTAGTAGATGAGATCTATTGCTGAAAATTATTTATGCGGGTGACAGATGAAATCTGTTACCCGATGTTCTTGTTGCTTCCCTAGAATTTGCGTTTGCTCAATCTCGAGACAGCATGGTGGAATTTGACAAAGTTCTGGCAATCCGTGATCCTAATTGATCATGGAAGTGCTATCAGTTCTTTGGGTTCTGCCGTAGTCAAAAGAAAGATGAAATTCGCAGACGACAGGGCAATGCAGATATGATCTGCACGGGGGTCATGCGTATGACAAAGTTTAGTATGGGGTTTGAGATTTTATTGTCTCGTGCTTCATACACCCTGCAAAGTTAATCTAGCGACATGAACTATCATACTTGATGATGAACGTTAGTCGCTGCGGTTTAAGTCAAAACCTTAGAAGCCACGTAAAATAAATTTTGCATAAACCGATTAGAGGCGTCTAACTTGGTTTTGCAGGATGTGCATGTGATGTGGTATAGCAGTGCTCATACTAATTCGATTATGTATGAAATGACTATATGATGTAATTTGATTAACAGGACCTGCGTGTCATGATTCGGCATGATGGCTGGAGCCATATGATTGCACTTTAATGACATGCGTGTCAACCTTAAGTAATGCATTAATTTTATACGCTATGGAGATAGCAATATTATCTGGTGCATCGACAAGGTGGTGGCAATCTTCGCGAAGGTGAACACCAACACGAATGCCGAAGACGAAGAAATGAAATACTTCTCCGTCAGAAAGGGCTATACCATATCATGCTATTATGAATTGCCTGAGATGTTTATCCCTTATGATGCACCCTTCTTGATTGCGCGGTAGTCGCTTTTTATTAGGGTGATCTCTCACAAAAATACCAAGTAGTTAGTGTTCTCCCAAGTGTAGCACCGTCACGGCACCTATCTTTTCGGGGTGCGCCGTGTCACACGGGTACGAACGATTAGAGAAGTGTGAGGCGGGTGAGTTGAGACCTCACATCGAGATCACTTGGTTGTCTTGACGTTCAGGCATGACCGTCATGAGCTCGGAACACACGCATCGAAAGATGAACAAGAGTCACATAGAGATGTGATTGGCAAGTTGGCCTACCGGTTGAGATTTTTCGTCATCAGTGGTGTTACACCAATGGCGAACAAATTGAAATGTGGGTCTTGTATCACTCACAATCAATTTTGAGAGATATTGATTTGAGTGGGAGCGCACTGTTGAATTAACATGTTTAATTCTTAGTGCAATTAATTATGAACATTGTCTAAGTGTTATATGGAAAATAGTTGTAGAATAATGGCTCGCGTTTCCACCTTCCCTATTAAAATTGAATAGCTGTTAAATATCTGGTTAAAACTTTACGATTGGTAACGTAATATGAGGATTGTCCTCAAAAGTGCCGAGAAGGACTTTGTCCTATCGCATGCTTTCCGTATCCTCCCGCTAATGCTATGGATCATGTGACTCTCGTCCTTCGATCCAAAAGCTAGAATTCTGTTACGGTCAAGTGAAATATGTTTGCTTCCATGAAACTCGAACTTCGAAAGTTTGGGATAGTTATGTGATATTCATGGAACTGGAAATTAATTTTCAGATACAAACAAAGGTTGAAAGATATGAAATATCCAAAGCAATGTTTGATTGCAAATTATTAGTAAAGTGTTTACTATGCATTAGACTGATAAGAGAGGGATCCAGAAGAACGCCTGTCATATAATGAAAGGTGAATAAAACAACAACTTAAAGAGAAAGGAAGTGTCCAAAGGGTGTTAGTATGACTTACACGCCTAGGAAGTCCGGGGCTAACGCCACTCTTAAGTTGGGTGCTTCTTTTGCGAGTAGGAGAAATACTAAAAGTTAAACTGTTAGAAGTATAAAGGCAGAAAGAAAGATGACTGGAATATCCAGCTCATGTATGAATGTCATACAAGTTTTTGATGTATAGTAGGCTGGTCAAAGATATAGTTCTTGGGAATTATGGTTAAACATGTTAATCACTAATTCTTGGGTATTGTGAGTTAATCACAAAGATACCCACTCGGTTGCATTCTGTTACGGATCAATGTAAGAGCTACTATGGCCTAAAAGGCTAGCCAGAAATGAGGTTAAGATATACATAGGGAACATAGTAAATGTTACTATACCTTCCATCGATGTATTGCCGTCTGTATTTATTTTCATAATTCATTTAGAGTTTTACAAACTCTATCCCATTGCATAAGGTATCTTGCAGGAAGGTTGTTCATAAGAGAACTTTTTATGTTCGATGTTATGAATAACACAAGGGCCATACTTTCATTATGAATGAGATGTATGTTATGAATATTGATAATAATACAATACCTCTGGGTTTACTTTCATAATTCATTTTAGAGTTTCATACACTCTAGCCCATTGCACAATGTTTGTTGCAAAAGAGTTGTTCATAAAAACAACAATTGTTGTTAAGTATTATGAATAACATGAAGGGCCATGCTTCCATCCAAGATGGATGTATGTTATGAATATTGATGGTAATATAATACATCCATAACACTGACGCTAAATGTCGCAAGACTATGAGAATACCACACATGTGTGGCACTGTATTTGGTCACATTGGAGAAACCCGCATGGAAAAATTCCATTGTGATGGATTTTGAAGTCGTTTAATTTTGAATCATCTGACACATACAACTTTTCTCCGAAAAGTGAAGTGACTGAAATACCGTTCACAGGCCATAAGGAACGAGCAACAAACTTATTGGTGATCATACATTTTGATGTGTGTAGTTCAATAAATGTTGTTGCAAGTAGTGGATTTATATATCTTCAGAAATGACTCAAGTAGATATATGGATATTTGCTTGATGAGACGTAAGTCTGGATCTTTTGAAATCATTCGAAAGGTTTTCAAAAATGAAGTAGAAGTTATTGTAACAAGAAAATTATGTTTATGCAATTTTATTGCACAAAGGAATATTTGAGTTACATGTTTAGCGAATGTCTGATGAGTTGTGAAAGGGGTTTCATAACTTGCACCTCCTAGAACACCACTGCAAGTGAAAAGTCCGTGGAGATGTAATCTAACCATTTATGACATGGTAAGGTCAAAGATGACATAAATAAATTTGCCATTATCCTTTTTAAAGTGATGCTTTAGAGACTGTGGCTTTTACACTGAAAAGAGCTACATCGGGTCTGTTGAAATGAAGCCATGGTATGGTACGCCCAACCATGTTATATCTTTTCTTAACATTTGGAATATGGGGCTTGTGTAAAAGGTTACAAACCTATTCCAAATCAGACAAGTGCTACTTTGTAGGTTATACCAAAATGTTGGGTATTCCTCCCTCACTATACCGAGGCAAATAGTTTTGCCGCGAAACCGTGTGCTTTCAAAGAGAATGGTTCTTTCAAAAAGGTGAGTGGGAGAATAGTGCAACTCGACGAGATAAACAGTATCTTCGTCATCAGATCAAAGGAAAGAGACCTTGGAAGTAATTCCAGAGTTTCCTACTGCGACTGATACGAAAGTCTCTACAATAAAATGTATGAACTTCGGTTGAACTTGTAGCTGAACCACGTAGGCAAGGCTCGTGCAAACCTCTCAGGTGCGCAAACGAGATATTGTTGTTAGACAACATTATACCTACGATACACAAGGAAGCGTTGATGGGCCCTGACTCCGGAATTGGCTAAATGCCAATACAACCCGAGTTAGTTTCCATGTAAGTGATTCAAGATTAAAACCTTGATACACCTTTCGGAAGAATTAGAGTCTAAGGAATATTTATGGAACTTAAAACTGATACGGATAAAAATGTTTTATCCATAAAGCTCGACTTGTTGAAATAACAAGTTCAAGAGTTGACTACGATGAGGTTGTTTTCATCGTAGTGATGCTTAAAGTCGGTTCGGGTTGAACTAGCAATTAATACATATTTCAATCATGAGATATGAAACATGGATGACAATAGGATTTCCATCTGATGGAAATGAAACCAAGGACTTGCATGTGTTACAGTCCAAGGCATTTTGTCTATCCAGAGGATGCTAGTAAGGGTGCAAACTTCAGAGTTCCAGCGATGGATAGAAGAGAGCAAAATGGAGTTGGAATCTTCGTGCTTTGATGAAATGGTCAAAGGGGTTTGACTTCATCAATGGGTAACGAAGATGCTTGTAATTCAAGAAAGTAAGTGGGAGCGTAATAATATTTCTAAAAACCTTGTGTGCTTGACACATTGTTAATTGGAAATAAATTTCTTGACACAAATTAGGACTTCATTTGAAAATATTTTTTGATGAAGTGCTTAGGCTAAATAGCCTCAATATTAGGCATAATGATCTATGGAGATAGATTTACCTAATAGGGCTAAGCAATGAATACATATTGACAAGATGCTAAAACCTTTTAGCATTTAAAACCGCCAGGGAGTGATTCTTGCCGGAGTCACATGGAAGAGTTTTTTGCAAGACTCGATGTCCCAAAACACTGATGAGCAAAATACATGATGCAGATTCCACACACTTTTGTGTTTGGATTAATCATGTATTCCATGGTATGTAAAACAACTAGATACGTCTGATACTCCCAAGGTGTTGCGAGTATGGATACTAATGTGATCAAAGTACTGATCATGGGACAACAGTGAAAGATGTCATTGAGTACTAGAGTAAGTACTGATGATATGTTTTCTCGCAAGCGGAGATCATGAAGAGTTCGTTGTAAAATGTTACATCGATACAGTCTTCATCTTTTCTCCATGCGACTTTCGATTTAAGTTAAGGGTTTTGTGTAATACACAATATGGTGGGACGTTAGTTGGAAATTGTTCCAAACAAGTTACTGTGGCGAATTCTATAACAGAGGCGTAGTATGTTGCCGCTTTAGAAGCGACAAAGACAAAGATGTTGAATCATATAGTTCATTCATGAACTTAGTATGGTTCCAAGAAGGCTTTGGTCAATGGGACACTATTGCAGATAGTTGCTCCATAACTCAGTTTGAGGAATCAGGTTTTGACCAGTGATTCACATATATACAAATCCAAGTCCACACAAACTATAAATTTTGTGAAAGCATGAAAATGTGAGGATATGCAAAGATACACATGGGGCTGAAGTTGTCAGATCCGATGGACATCAGGCTATACCACATGCGAAGCATTTTTTACACCAGTATGCCATAGGTGTAAAGTGCATTAGCATTAACTAGATTATTGACTCTAGTGCAAGTGGGAGTCTGTAGGAGATATGCCCTAGAGGTAATAATAAATGATATTATTTATCTCCGAGTTCATATTATGTTTATGTTCCATGCTATAACTGCAATGATTCTCGAGTCTGCAATATCCACGAGGCTCGGAGGAAGACTCATATGCACGTGTGGAATAATAAACGGTAAGAAGTATTCCTAGTCTGGCCTCTAAGACTAGCTCAAGTGTTGCATGATGGTTCTGTTTTCCTGATCATGGGCATGTCTATGCCAGCAACTTTGAGGGCAAAATGTTAAGAGAACATTTGTGTTGAATCGACCCGGATTGATGTTATGCTATGAGATTCATTCATCACAAGTTAATGGTACATAACACAGAGATGGTTAACGTTTGCATGATTCCTTAGACCATGAGAGTATCGAGTTTCTTCATGCTTGCTTCATGAACTTTGGGGTTTGTTAAACGTCATCCGTAAATGGGTGGCTATTACGGCGGCTTACGGGTTCATGGAAAAGTGTGTCAAGTAACTTGATAGCTCAAGATTGGGATTTGCTCCTCCGACGATGGAGAGATATCTCTGGGCCCTCTCGGTGTTACGGTATCCATCATCGTCTGGCCAGACACTTTGTGATTTGATCACGGGGATGCCGGAACACGATAACGAGAAAAGAGAACAATACCGGTAATGAGGTAACTAGCATAGTGGACAAGTTGTTGATCCACGGGAATGCCAACATATCTCACCTCGGGTATTTGTAACATATAACGAAGCAACAGGAATAGCACACGGCAATTGGAGGTTCACTCGAATATTTATTCGTGTGGGTATAGGGGTCAATATGGGTGTCCACGGCTCCGATGTTGATCATTGATCGAAAAGGGTTCCAGTCATGTCTATACTTCACCGAACCTATAGGGTCACACGCTTAAGGGTCATCTATCTGTTGAATACTAGACAAGGAGTCTGAGAGAAAATCACCGAAAAAGTTTCGGACACCGGAAAAGTTTCGGACAGCGGAAAAGGTTCCGCAGAAAGAGGTCATCGGATGAGTTTTGATGAAACTGAAAAGTTGTTTCAGGGGATACCATAAAGTTAAATTGGTTTCGGCACATGCCTGATAATTCTTGGAGGGTGCCAGAATCATTCTGGAAGCTTTCTGGAATTTTCCGGGATAATAACCGGATATGCTCCGGAGCTGCCGGAACCACTTCACATGCATTTCGCAGATGAAAATCACTAAACCGGAATTGTTTCGGAATCCGTTGAAAATAATTTTGGTGGGTACTGGAAATGTTCTAAGCCCACACAAATATTTTCAGTTCGAACGGACGCTCAAAAATGTCGTCATGAATAGTGAAAGTGCTTTTTGGGATATTTTATGGAAAGCAACCTTTTGGGG
The DNA here is from genome assembly GCF_018294505.1 of Triticum aestivum. NCBI lineage: Eukaryota > Viridiplantae > Streptophyta > Magnoliopsida > Poales > Poaceae > Triticum > Triticum aestivum. Next base: position 20,029,399 of record NC_057805.1, read on the forward strand.
CTTTACTCAAAAGATCTAGGGATGACCTGGATGGATTGGGAGGCCCTCATGGGGGCCCCCCAAGGGGTGTGGCCGGCCACACTTGGGGCTCCACCTTGGAGCCCCTCTTGTTCCTTGGTTTCACTCTTATGCCCTTGAGGAAGGACTTCATTCATGTGCATTTTGGGTTTTTGTGTTAAACTACCCTACCCCTTGGGATTTCCTATAAATAGAGGTGGAGGGGCAGCCCTCCACACTCATCCCTTCTCACATACAAGTGCCATGCATGATCTGGCTTCTCTCTCCCTCCCAGCGAAATAGTTTTGTAGAGCCGAAAGGCTGTCTGGGTTCCGGTGGGAACTAGTTCTGGACGGCGAAGCCCTGCCGGATAGATGACACCTTATGTGTGCAACTCTGTAGAGAGATCGTAGTTTCGGTCTTAGTTCGTGAGTGCCTCCTGAAGGGTTGTCCGTGTGACCGTCCGAGTTTCGAAGGTCCTCCCGAAGGGCTGTCCGAGTGACCGTTCGAGTTTCGAAGGTCCTCCCGAAGGGCTGTCCGCGACACCGTCCGGGGGATTGTTCGACCGCCTCCCGGAGGTCTGTCTGAGGAGCAGATGAGGGTATACATCCTCGCGGTTGGGAGGTTGTAAATCCTAGCTGCGGGGATCTACACCGCCGATCGTCATCGACTCTACTTCCCGCTGCGCTACGAGTCGGTAACGAAAAAGATCAAACCTTGTATGCAGTCTCCATAGTGGTCCTGGGCTGGTGCGTAGGTCGGAATTTTTTTGTTTTCTACTGCGTTACCCTACAGTGGCATCATGATCCGTGCTATGCGTAGATGCAGGTTGCAATCTAGAATACATAGAGATGTATGGGTATTGCATAATATAATTAGGTAGTAGATGAGATCTATTGCTGAAAATTATTTATGCGGGTGACAGATGAAATCTGTTACCCGATGTTCTTGTTGCTTCCCTAGAATTTGCGTTTGCTCAATCTCGAGACAGCATGGTGGAATTTGACAAAGTTCTGGCAAAACGTGATCCTAATTGATCATGGAAGTGCTATCAGTTCTTTGGGTTCTGCCGTAGTCAAAAGAAAGATGAAATTCGCAGACGACAGGGCAATGCAGATATGATCTGCATAGGGGTCATGCGTATGACGAAGTTTAGTATGGGGTTCAAGATTTTATTGTCTCGTGCTTCATACACCCTGCAAAGTTAATCTAGCGACATGAACTATCATACTTGATGATGAACGTTGGTCGCTGCGGTTTAAGTCAAAACCTTAGAAGCCACATAAAATAAATTTTGCATAAACCGATTAGAGGCGTCTAACTTGGTTTTGCAGGATGTGTATGTGATGTGGTATAGCAGTGCTCATACTAATTTTATTATGTATGAGATGACTATATGATGTAATTTGATTAACATGACCTGCGTGTCATGATTTGGCATGATCGCTGGAGCCATATGATTGCACTTTAATGACCTGCGTGTCAACCTTAAGTAATGCATTAATTTTATACTCAAGTGAGGAACATGATAGCCCTGAGGTATTTGATACTCAAAATTCCGACCGTTGTTGTGCTACGTGCCAGCTGTCCCAAAATATCTACCCACCTAACGGTCATATCATTGAAGGGCATTTATGTCTTATCATGTCGGGCTGCTCCCTAGGCTATAAATAGTTGCCCCTACAACCACTAGCTGGTTGGCTGCTCCGAGAGAAACTGACACTTGTCATTTGAGAGCATCCCATCCTCCGAGGACTTTGAGCGAAAATCATCAAGTGAGGAAAACCCAAACCCAAACACCTACAAACCCAAAGTGATTGAGCATCACTTAAGAGATTGATCTTGCGTAGATCCGACGGTTTTTACCTTTGAAGACTGTGCTTCTTCCAGACGGTTAGGCGTCATGGTCTGAGCATCCAAGAGGAAATTGTGGATCGCCGAGTGACCGAGTTTGTGAAGGTTTGGAAGTCACCTGAAGACTTACCACGAGTGATTGGGCGAGGTCTGTGTGACCTTAGCTCAAGGAGAATACGGTGAGGACTGTGTGTCCGGGACTGTGTGTCCTCAGGTTTAAATACCTAGCCGCTCCAACGAGATGTACAACTGACACAACAGTTGGAACTGGTCTACCAAATCATTGTCTTCACCAAGCTTACTGGTTCTATTTCCTCAACTCTTTCATTTCCTCATTACTGTGTTGTGTGCCTGTTCATATCTGTTCGAAGACTTTGACTGAAGACTTTCTCAATTTCCTCAGTTCAATTTCTTTAGTCTGTTTGTCTTCATCCTATGTTATCCCGTGTCTACGCTTTCTGTACTCTGTGCTTGTCTTCATTTCACCATGATGACCATGCTTGTGTTCTGTTATGTTTACTTCTGAGTACTTATTCCGCTGCAAGTAGTTCTTCATTAAGGAATTTCCTCACCCGCAAATTCCTCAGTGAAGAATTCATAAAAATCGCCTATTCACCCCCTCTAGTCGATAAAACGCACTTTCACATGCTCTGAAAGGTTAGCACTAATAATAACAGGATATATCTTCTTTTCATCAAGATAAGCATATAGAAGAGTATCAGGTAATGGTTTAAGCTCAAAGACGGGATCACCCATGGGGGGAGGGGGATCCCCTAGGATTTCAACAGGCAAGTTGTGTTTCAAAATAGGTCCCTGTTTAAAGAATACTTCATATATTTCCCTTCTTTCATTCATAAACATATCATTTTCATGGTCGAGCAAATATTGTTCTAAAGGATTATTAGGAGGCACGGCAATAGAGGCAAGACCAATAATTTCATCTTTACTAGGTAATTCTTTATCATGAGGTTGTCTACGAAATTTAGCAAAATTAAACTCATGAGACATATCCCCCAAACCAATAGTAACAACATCCTTTTTGCAGTCTATCCTAGCATTAACAGTATTCAAGAAGGGTCTACCAAATATAATGGGAGAACAGTTATCTTGTGGGGAACCAAGAACAAGAAAATCAGCAGGATATTTAACTTTCGCACACAACACTTCAACATCTCTAACAATCCCAACTGGTGAAATAGTGTCTCTGTTGGCAAGCTTAATTGTGACATCAATTTCCTCTAACTCAGCAGGTGCAATATCATGCATAATTTCTTTGTACAAGGAATGAGGTATTGCACTTGCACTAGCACCATATCACATAAGCCATGATAACAATGATCTCCTATTTTAACAGAAATAACCGGCATGCCTACAACAGGTCTATGTTTATTTTTAGTATCAGGTCTAGCAAGTCTAGCAGCTTCATCACAGAAGTAAATAACATGCACATCAATATTATCAGCCAAGAGATCTTTAACCATAGCAATACTAGGTTCAACTTTAATTTGCTCAGGGGGTGTAGGTGTTCTAGTATTACTCTTACGAACCACAGTTGAAGCTTTAGCATGATCCTTTATTCTAACAGGGAAAGGTGGTTTCTCAATATAAGTAGTAGGAACAACAGGATCAACATTATAAGTGATAGTCTTTTCTTCAACTTTAATAGGTGCAACTACTTTTACTTCAATGGGAGGATTATATTTAAACCACTTCTCCTTAGGGAGATCAATATGAGTAGCAAAGGATTCACAGAAAGAAGCTACTATCTCAGAGTCAAGTCCATATTTAGTGCTAAATTCACGAAAAACATCGGTATCCATAAAAGATTTAGCACAATCAAACTTAGGTGTTATACCTGACTCCTTACCTTCGTCGAGGTCCCAATCTTCAGAGTTGCATTTAATTATTTCCAATAAATCCCATTTGAATTCAATAGTCTTCATCATAAAAGATCCAGTACAAGAAGTATCGAGCATGGAGCGATTATTGAGAGAAAGCCGAGCATAAAAATCTTGAATAATAATTTCTCTTGAGAGGTCATGATTGGGGCATGAATATAACATTGACTTAAGCCTCCCCCATGCTTGAGCGATGCTTTCTCCTTCACGAGGCCAAAAATTATATATATAATTGCGATCAAGATGAACAAGATGCATAGGATAAAACTTCTCATGAAATTCCAATTTCAATCGGTTGTAGTTCCATGATCCCATATCATCACATAGCCTAAACCATGTCAATGCCTTTCCCTTCAAAGATAAAGGGAAGACCTTCTTCTTGATAACATTCTTGGGAATACCTACAAGCTTAAATAATCCACAAACTTCATCCACATAGATTAGGTGCAAATCGGGATGCAATGTTCCATCACCTGTGAAAGGATTAGCTAGCAGTTTCTCTATCATACCCGAAGGAATTTCAAAGTAAACATTTTCAGTAGGTTCAGTAGGTTGAGGAGCAACTCTTTGCTCTACTGGTCGGGGTGAAGATACCCTGAACAAGCCCCTCAAAGGATTATGTTCCATAGTAACAAGTGACAGTAAATTTCAGCACACTATATAAATTTTTCCTTACCAAATTCCACCTACCAAAGGCGCTTCACTCCCCGGCAACGGCGCCAGAGAAGAGTCTTGATGACCCACAAGTATAGGGGATCTATCGTAGTCCTTTCGATAAGTAAGAGTGTCAAACCCAACGAGGAGCAGAAGGAAATGACAAGCGGTTTTTAGTAAGGTATTCTCTGCAAGCACTGAAATTATCGGTAACAGATAGTTTTGTGATAAGGTAATTTGTAACGGGTAACAAGTAATGAAAGTAAATAAGGTGCAGAAATATGGCCCAATCCTTTTTGTAGCAAAGGACAAGCCTGGAAAAATTCTTACATGAAGGAAAACGCTCGCGAGGACACATGGGAATTATCGTCAAGCTAGTTTTCATCAGGCTCATATGATTCGCATTCGTTACTTTGATAATTTGGTATGTGGGTGGACCGGTGCTTGGGTGCTGCCCTTTCTTGGACAAGCATCCCACTTATGATTAACCCCTATTGCAAGCATCCGCAACTACAAAAGAAGTATTAAGGTAAACCTAACCATAGCATGAAACATATGGATCCAACTCAGCCCCTTACGAAGCAACTCATAAACTAGGGTTTAAGCTTCTGTCACTCTAGCAACCCATCATCTACTTATTACTTCCCAATGCCTTCCTCTAGGCCCAAACAATGGTGAAGTGTCATGTAGTCGACGTTCACATAACACCACTAGAGGAGAGACAACATACATCTCATCAAAACATCGAACGAATACCAAATTCACATGACTACTTATAGCAAGACTTCTCCCATGTCCTCAGGAACAAACGTAACTACTCACAAATCGTATTCATGTTCATAATCAGAGGGGTATTAATATGCATAAAGGATTTGAACATATGATCTTTCACCAAATAAACCAACTAGCATCAACTACCAGGAGTAATGAACACTACTAGCAACCCACAGGTACCTGTCTGAGGTTTTGGGACAAAGATTGGATACAAGAGATGAACTAGGGTTTTAGAGGAGATGGTGCTGGTGAACATGTTAATGGAGATTGACCCCCTCCCGATGAGAGGATCGTTGGTGATGACGATGGTGATGATTTCCCCCTCCCGGAGGGATGTTTCCCCGGCAGAACAGCTCCGCCGGAGCCCTAGATTGGTTCCACCAAGGTTCCGCCTCGTGGCGGCGGTGTTTCATCCCGAAAGCTTGCTTATGATTTTTCCAGGGTAAAAGACTTCATATAGCAGAAGATGGGCACCGGAGGCCTGCCAGGGGGCCCACGAGGCAGGGGGTGCGCCCAGGGGGGTAGGGCGGGCCCCCCACCCTCGTGGCCAGGGTGTGGGCCCCCTCTGGTGGATTCTTTCGCCAGTATTTTTTATTAATTCCAAAACGTGCCTCCATGAAGTTTCAAGACTTTTGGAGTTGTGCAGAATAGGTCTATAATATTTGCTCCTTTTCCAGCCCAGAATTCCAGCTGCCGGCATTCTCCCTCTTCATGTAAACCTTGTAAAATAAGAGAGAATAGGCATAAGTATTGTGACATAACGTGTAATAACAACCCATAATGCAATAAATATCGATATAAAAGCATGATGCAAAATGGACGTATCAGGCAAACCTGCAAGCTTAAATAATCCACAAACTTCATCCACATAGATTAGGTGCAAATCGGGATGTAATGTTCCATCTCCTGTAAAAGGATTAGCTAGCAGTTTCTCTATCATACCCGAAGGAATTTCAAAGTAAACATTTTCAGTAGGTTCAGTAGGTTGAGGAGCAACTCTTTGATCTACTGGTCGGGGTGAAGTTACCCCAAACAAGCCCCTCAAAGGATTATGTTCCATAGTAACAAGTGACAGTAAATTTCAGCACACTATATAAATTTTTCCTTACCAAATTCCACCTACCAAAGGCGCTTCACTCCCCGGCAACGGCGCCAGAAAAGAGTCTTGATGACCCACAAGTATAGGGGATCTATCATAGTCCTTTCGATAAGTAAGAGTGTCAAACCCAATGAGGAGCAGAAGGAAATGACAAGCGGTTTTCAGTAAGGTATTCTCTGCAAGCACTGAAATTATCGGTAACAGATAGTTTTGTGATAAGGTAATTTGTAACGGGTAATAAGTAATGAAAGTAAATAAGGTGCAGCAAGATGGCCCAATCCTTTTTTTAGCAAAGGACAAGCCTGGACAAATTCTTATATGAAGGAAAACGCTCCCGAGGACACATGGGAATTATCGTCAAGCTAGTTTTCATCACGCTCATATGATTCGCGTTCGTTACTTTGATAATTTGGTACGTGGGTGGATCGGTGCTTGGGTGCTTCCCTTTCTTGGACAAGCATCCCACTTATGATTAACCCCTATTGCAAGCATTCGCAACTACAAAAAGAAGTATTAAGGTAAACCTAACCATAGCATGAAACTTATGGATCCAAATCAGCCCCTTACGAAGCAACTCATAAACTAGGGTTTAAGCTTCTGTCACTCTAGCAACCCATCGTCTACTTATTACTTCCCAATGCCTTCCTCTAGGCCCAAACAATGGTGAAGTGTCATGTAGTCGACGTTCACATAACACCACTAGACGAAAGACAACATACATCTCATCAAAATATCGAACGAATACCAAATTCACATGACAACTTATAGCCAGACTTCTCCCATGTCCTCAGGAACAAACGTAACTACTCACAAATCATATTCATGTCATAATCAGAGGGGTATTAATATGCATTAAGGATCTGAACATATGATCTTCCACCAAATAAACCAACTAGCATCAACTACAAGGAGTAATCAACACTACTAGCAACCCACAGGTACCAATCTAAGGCTTTGGGACAAAGATTGGATACAAGAGATGAACTAGGGTTTTAGAGGAGATGGTGCTGGTGAAGATGTTGATGGATATTGACCCCGTCCCGACGAGAGGATCGTTGGTGATGACGATGGCGATGATTTCCCCCTCCCGAAGGGATGTTTCCCCGGCAGAACAGCTCCGCTGGAGCCCTAGATTGGTTTCGCCAAGGTTCCGCCTCGTGGCGGCGGTGTTTCATCCCGAAAGCTTGCTTATGATTTTTTCCAGGGTAAAAGACTTCATATAGCAGAAGATGGGCACCGGAGGCCTGCCAGGGGGCCCACGAGGCAGGGGGCGCGCCCAGGATGGTAGGGCGCCCCCCCACCCTCGTGGCCAGGGTGTGGGCCCCCTCTGGTTGATTCTTTCTCCAGTATTTTTTATTAATTCCAAAATGTGCCTCCATGAAGTTTCAGGACTTTTGGAGCTGTGCAGAATAGGTCTCTAATATTTGCTCCTTTTCCAGCCCAGAATTCCAGCTGCCGGCATTCTCCCTTCTTCATGTAAATCTTGTAAAATAAGAGAGAAAAGTCATAAGTATTGTGACATAACGTGCAATAACAGCCCATAATGCAATAAATATCGATATAAAAGCATGATGCAAAATGGACGTACCAATGCATAGTCACTACGATGAGATTGCAAATATGACATATGGGTGATCTCATTCATAGCATATGACATGTCAAGCGGGTTGTCAAACATGATGTGACCTAAAGAATTGTCACAAGAAATCCTATGTAACGTGGCATCACAACTAATAGACTCCACATGAGAATATCATATTCATCATAAATGGGCAAGAAATCATCACATGAGGAAGTGGCACTAGCATGAAGCATGGGTCAACATCATGCAAGCAATCAATGTCAACAATGTCCACTAGTGGGACTAGAGCATCACGTTCACCTTTGCTACCTATGTCATTCCACTCATGTAGTGTAGGTGAGGTGGGAAAGACCAAATGGTGGTCATCTTCATCTTGATGGAACCATGTGGGGGTGCATCATATTCCACCATGGCCATCGTCTTGTCCAAAGGAAGGACGTAGTCATCATGAATCGGCGCATCATCATATATGGGACCTAGCACCAAATGAGAAGACACAATAGAGGTAGAGGTTAAGTCGTTAGAGTTCAAAATGTCCTCACATGACCTATTGACTATCACACTCTCTCTATGTGGTGGTTCACTCACTCCCTCAAGGTAGGTGCACTCAAACGCACATATGATGGAGTAACTCATCTCACTCAAGTGGTGGGGGTTGTGGCTCTCCTCACATGGGAATTGGGGCAACACATCATATATGTGGCTAGTGGTGACGTCACTCTCACTCTCAATATGGTGGCACAAGTTACTCAAGTCATCATACGTCGCCGTGGTCGAGGTGAAATACTCAACCATCTCATCACCGTCGCCATGGATGAAGGCCGAAGATGGCACATCATCACTCTCCTCCATGACCGAAGGGAAAATCCCATGCTTGATCATCTCGTCACCGTCGCCGTGGATGAAGGCCAAAGATGGCACATCATCACTCTCGCCTCCTAAGATAGAAGCATCATCCTTGCTCGTCACCTTGTCGCTTGCCTCCAAAGCATGTTCCTTGAAGGTCTCAGTAGTCGTACTCGTCGCCGCACCGTCTTGAAAAAGAGTCGAAGGAGACTCGGCACCATCAGTGCCACAAAGAGGGATGGTGGTGAAGTCGAACTTGGGAGCATCGTCTTGGAGCTCGTCGGGCTTGGACATCTTGGTGGTGCTATCCTCATGCTCGTTCTCATGGAGCTTGGTCGTCGCGAAGTGAGCTTGGGGTGGAGAAGCCTTAGCCTTCATGAGTTCTTGTTCCGCCTTGAGAGCACCAATGTAGTTGTCATCAAGGGACTTGTAGTTCTCGAGGAAGATAGTCTTGGAGATGTCGTTGTTCAATCCCATCATGAAGTGGAACTTCATTGACATGGGGTCGTCCATGCCGGCTCGTCGCAAGGCATGCTTCATGTCCTTGAAGTACTCGTCGATGGACTTGGATCCTTGGGTGGTGTTCTCCAGTTGGCGTAGAAGTTGTTCCATGTAGGTTGGAGGCACGAACTCTCGCCGCATAGCTTTCTTCGTCTTGGGCCAACTCATGTCGTAGGTCTCCGAAGGTGTGTGAAACCACCATGTCGAGGCGTAGTCGTGGAAGTTTCTTGTGGCACACTTCACTTGATCTTCGGGAGGCACTTGATGTAGCTTGAGGTAGTCGTCCATTAGGCGCTCCCATTCGAGATACTCCTCGGGTTCTTGAGTTCCATAGAAAGGAATCTTGTGGTCGGTGTCGAGGTCGTAGTAGCTCATGAAGGTCGCGGACTTGAGCTTGGGGAGCTTCTCTTGAGCGAAGTCTTGGGGTGCTTGTTGGCGAAGATGCCATATGTCCATACGCGAAGATGCCTTGAAGTCGCTTGGCGAAGATGCCAAGGGAGATGGTGAAGTCGTTGAGTGGTTGTTGGTGTTGAGCTCTTGACCTTCACGTCCTTGTCGGTGTTGGTGTCGATGCCGATGTGATCTTGCCGGAGATGGTAGCTCGGAAGCATGTGCACTAGAGCGTCTTCTTGAAGATGAGAAAGATCTCTTGTAGGACTTGATGAGGGCTTTGATCTCCTCCATTTGAGCTTGCATCTTGGCGTCGTTGGAGTTGTTCGTGGCATCAAACTCGTCGTTGTTGTTGTAGACCGAAGGTGAAATGCCTTGCCTATCCATCACAAGACTCGAGTAGAGGTGAGTAGGAAATGAGATAATAAACAATACCAAGTTACCTTTTCCCAAAGTTGAGGATGTATCCCGTTTCACTCAATGTGAGATGAAAGAATAGTGGAATTGGTACCGGACTTGTTCACTCACACCTACAAACTAAAGCTTATGGAGTAGCTCGGTGAGGATAGCGGCACAAAAGTTTGATGCAAAATGTTAGCAAGAGTCAATAATGTTGAAAGAGATTCACAAATTCACAAGTGAAACAAGTAGACCAATACCAAAGAATGGCACACGGAAACGCACACACGGATAGATAAATGGGGCCGTGCAACCAAGGAATGAGCACAAAATGTGGAATCCACGGAAAATGCTCGTGTTGCACAACTCAAGAGAGACGCTAGCACGATTGCTCAATAGGCGGATACGACACTTGTGCACAACCTACAAGATGCAAGGATATATCAACTTCTATCCCAAGAATGCTATTATGTATGGTTCCCGGTGTTTCTCTCAAGATGATCCAAGATGATCGGATATGACAATCTTATATGCAATGTGGTATGATGCTATGGCTATTGCTTACAAGCTTCTTTGCTCTCTCTTTTTGCTTAAAAGCTTATTGTTTTTTTTTTGATATGGCCACAATGCGAAATGCACAAACCAAGATAGCAATTGTGTATATACGGGAATAATCTTGTGACACAAGGGATGATATGATGATACCAATATGATATGGTATGTATGCAATGGAAGGGATGATCACTAGTGTGCACAAGTAACGTGGCCCGGCAATACTCAAATGGCTAGTCTCGATAGGCAAGTGATGCAAAATGGGCTAGGGGTTATCAATGCAATTGCAAGGGGAATATACAATGGTGTCGTCGAAGTTATCGTCCGTGGTGATGATGAGAGGCGGTGTTGCCGATGTCGACCCGTTCCTAATTAGCCGAAACACCTTAGGAAACGGAAAAACCGCGAACTCAAAATCTCCAGAGGCAAATGTCAAATGGTGGTAGCGGAAATGCAATGATGGGTTTTGCGAGTAGGTAATGCGGGGGTAGAGGGTTATTGGGTTATGTGAGTCAGAGTTGAAGGTCACCGTCCCTAAGTAGCCGAAACACCTTAGGAGACACAACTCACAACACAAACAAAAGTGGGTTAAGTTGGTGTGGCGGAAGTGTATGGTGGGCAAGCCTATGCGGAAGTGGTGGTGGTGGTTGATGAAGAAGCAACCATCCCTAAGTACCCGAAACACCTTAGGAGACTCGAATCACTACTCAAACAACCACATATGCAATGGGGATCAAAATGGGTTAGGTTGCGGAAGTCGGTGGTGGTAATGCAGATGATATGGTGGTGGCCCTAGGCAAAGATGCCAAAATTCAGAAAATATGATGGGGTCAAATTATGGTGTTGGTATTTTTGTGGGAAAGGGGATGCCAATAGCTTCAAAACGAGCTAAAGAACGTCAAAAAGGGACTCCGGATGAATTAGTTATGGCCAAAACAAGAATTCAGCCGAGTCAGTGTCAGGGTTAGCCGGACATCCGGGAGGAGGTCCGGATGATCCGGGCTTGGTCCGGATGATCCGGGAGTACTTCCGGATGATCCGGGTTCGTCAGCTCCAGTTCTGTAGTCTGGGTGCATGGGTTATCCAGACGTCCGGGGGGGCGTCCAGCTGATCCGGGGGATGTCCGAATGATCCGGGAGAAGGTCTGGATGATCCGGGCAAGTCAAAGTGCTTGGGATTTTCTCTCGGGGACGAATTTTTGGGCGGAAATGGGGGATTTTCGGGGCAAAATTGAGGAGATTTTGTGGATGGAAGATGGGGAAACTTGGGGAGATGCTAGGTCCACTCAAAACCAAGCAAATCCATGGATCAAAATCAACAAAAACTTCATCAAAAACAACAAATCACAAAAAAAATTGGGGCTATTTTTGGTGGGGATTTTCGAATTTAGGACGAAATCAAGCAAAAGAAGGCTAGAAAAAAGAGGGGTAGGGGCTCCAAATTCGTGATCAACCTTGCTCTGATCCAAGGTGATGTAGGGTGGAACCCTAGGTGGCCGATCTTTAACGATTGGAGCGAATCCCACGAAGAACACGAAGAACACGGGGAAGAACGGGGAGAAATCACAAGGGGAAACACTCGAGAACAAGTCCAATCACACATCCACTAGACAATCAAACACACAAGATCCACAAGGTACATGAACAACAAAGGGAAAGATACAAGGTAAGGTTCATCTCCATGAGGAGGTCTTGAATCCACGAGGGGATCTTCCCGTGAGGGGTTTTGAATCCAAGGTGGATCTTCTCCATAGAGGTCGCGGTCTCTCTCGTGGAGTAGATCCAATATGGATGAGCAAAGCTCTATCTCAAATGAGCTACTACTTTGCTAACCCTAGAAAGGAGGTGGAGGAGGTCTATTTATAGTCCAAGGGGCAAAGGGGTAAGTGAGGGGGCGAATGGGTACACGGGCCTCGGCCCAAGTCATGCGCGCAGGCAAGGCCGGATGATCCGGACGGGGTCCCGGATGATCCGGGCGTCGGGGGTCCGGATGATCCAGACGGAGTCCCGGATGATCCGGCTTCGGTGGAAGCCTTCGGGTGTCTTCGGCGCAGTTAGTCGGACGATCCGGGGAAGGGTCCGGATGATCCGGCTGAGCCCGGATGACCCGGACGACGGTCCGGACGTCCGGCCTGGCTCCAGCAGCCGCTCCGTCTTCTTCTTCTCCTTTCTTCCATCTTCTCTTCCATGCCTCCCTCGCGGATGGTGTAGACGTACACTTGCGCTCGCACTCCTCCTCGACATTCGTGAAGTTCCGACAATACCTATGCATGCACACGGGAGGAGTGTCAAGTAGTATACCATCCTCGAAGGGGTCAAGTGAGCACGTGTAAAGGAGATGATTCACCTTTGTGTGTGTGAAGTAGATGTCGCACGTGTCACTTGCCAAATGGACTCTTGACATGGTGATGTCCGTAGGATGCTCCGCATCACCTTTGCTGCTAGATTCTGCTCCAATCAACCGGAGGCCTGCGTCACGCGTGACGCGTGACGTCTGCCTAAACGTCACCGTAGGAATCATCCAAGAGAGATTGTTTAGTCATCTTGTCTAATTTCCTTTGTATTTCAGACGTTAGGCAGGTGGTCGTGGTTAAGGCCAACTCCATCGCGCGACCCTATCATGTCCGGGTACGTCCATTTGGGATAAAACGGACGAACCAGACGACCCAGCGCGCGGGAGCAAACGTACTTTTGTCCGTTTTCTGTCCGCTTTCAACCCATCCCAGGTCCAAGTTTGCGCCGCTTTTGGGGTGAAAGGGACAGCGCGCGGACGGGCGAGACGTGCGCACTTGTCCTCCCCTGGCCCGCCTGTCGGTGGCACAAAGCACCCCCACACCCCATTTGGTGCCATTTCCCCCCAAACCCTCCCACGTCCCGCCGCCCCCTCCT